>NC_025998.2:103403268-103421444 GCF_000442705.2 Elaeis guineensis
CCTCTGATCTAAGATCACCACGATGACTTACAAGCAACTCATTGTACTTTGGTGTCGGACTAACTAAGTTTCTAATTCAGTAACGAAAGACTTCTGAGTGCAGTCAAGTACTTGTAAGTCGGTGCATGAGTGAAGATGGGATTGACCCCTCCGAATTAGTAGGAGTTAATATATCAATGTATTTCAATTTAGTAAAATCTGAATCCAGATAATCTATGTGATGGATTTGAAAAAAATTAAAATATAATATGGATGACTTATCTAAGATTGATAGTTAAATTTTAGATCATCCTCGAGGATTAGGATCAAAGGATAAATTATACGGTAACCATATGCTAATAGATTCTTGAATATTGCTTCACCTTCATTCGACCTATCCAAACATCTGGTCACTATTGCTAGATGGTTATATTGATTGGTTCAGAAAGTTATTCCTATGCTACTAGCTTAGGTTCAAATCTATAAAGTCACACTCAAAAAAATTTTTTGACTGATCATGTGGCTGATCAATGATTGAGAATCGTTCAAGGACTCAATCGTCAATTCAATTGATGGTTAACCTTATGCAAAAGTTATAATAAATTAATTTATCAAGTATTAGTGAATTAATAAAAAATTAATTAGCAATTAGATTATTAATTAACTTAATTTAGTTGAGTAAAGAGAATTAAATAAAATTTAATTGAATTAGATTCAATTAGGTTTGATCTGATCAGATTATGAGATGATCTAATCGTTAAGAAAGAATTATCCCTGAATTGATCAGGACTTTGGTTCAATCAATTTCTAATTTGATTAAAATTAGATTAAAAATTTATGAATCTAATTAGATTAAATTTTATATATTTTATTTGAGCTAAAACAGATGTGATTTGGTTTGGATTCAAATAAAAAAATTAAGGATCCTTATTGGAATAGGACTCTTCTCCCATGCGCCTCCCACTTTGATATCATATATCATCATACACAAATAGTTTTTATGTGAGATTTTTCATGCCAAAGAGTTTTTTCACTTCTCTATCTCACATCCAAATTTGGGTAGGATCAGGTTTTAAATGGTATGTTCAAATCTGATTTGAAATAAGATACTATATAGATAATGTTTGACATTATCTCTAAGACCTTGCCGCCAACTTATTTTTTTCTCCTTATATGTATGATATTTTGAGGAGATTTTTTGTGAGAAATTAATTGGAGAACTAATTTATCATGAAAAAATATGAGAAGGAACATCCCATATTTTTTTGACATATTTTGATGTGAATTTTTGAGTAGGGGCGACAATATATCAAAAGTCTATGATCTCTTGGACTCTTTACCCCACCTCCTTACATGCCTATAAAAGGGGCTTTTATGGTTTCTTTTATATGTATAAGATAATAGAAGAAGAGTTCTTCATCTGAAGGGGTTTGGGGCATTGGTTCATGGCATAAAAAAGAGGAGGAGAGTCCTCTCTCTTTGGGTTAGCGCAAAAGCTGAATTCTAGGTTTTGATCTTTAGGGTTTGGGAAGAGAGAAAAATATGAAAAAAAATTATCTTCTCCTTTCTTCTTCCACATCCTCATATCCTCCAAAAATTTATCTTCAACCTCTAGAAAGGTTCTAAAAATTTGAAGAAAAGATCCAGATCAGTCAAGAAGAAGATCTTCATGTGAACTAGCACTCTTGAAAAGGTCGATCAGATTGAAACTTCGAGTGGACTTCCCATAGAGGCCGGATGTATATGTGACTGTAAGCAACTAGTAAAGATCTCCTTCACCATATCTCTCAGCAATGATGATCATTAATCTATGTAAAGATATCGAGTTTTGAACTCAGATTAGAAGTAGATATGATCTACTGCTCACATGCATGCATGCTGATTTTATCTTCAGTATTTTTTAGATTTTATATGCAACATATCATGTTATAGACCCTAAAGTAGATTGATTTGATGATTACATCATATGCATGTTAGATTAATTTGATTAATCTAATTATCTTTCACTATAATTTATTCAAAAAATTTTGAAATACATGCATAAAATCACCTACGTTCACCAATAGAAGATATCCATCGATCATCTGATCGTGGTGAAGATCTACCTGTGTAAAGATAAAAATTAAATTTTTATTTATGTAAATATTTTAATCTTGTACACATGATGATGCCTGGGTTATGTTGAGATATAATCTCTATACACATGCTTGATTAGATTAGATCTAATTAGAGATTTATTTTAACATTATTCTAATATAAGGTTATTTTGGTATAAGGAGAGTCATTATGTAGCATGATTGTCCTAGAACGATGTTGAAAAATTTTTAAAATTTTTTTTTACTGTGTATTTAAATATTTTGAAATCTCTGCATACATATCGAATCGCCATGTGACGGTATTTTCTAATAGTGGTATCAGAGCCATCTCATTATTGCAAGATTAAGATTAGATTTTAAATCTAAAAATTATTTTCAAATCCGAAATCATGAATGATTATGGATAGAAAATGGAGTTTAAGATCTAAAACTTTTTTTGAATCTGAAAATCTGAATGTTTGAAATTTATGTGATGGATTTCATGATTTAAAAATTTATTTTCATATCTGAAAATTCAGATTATTTTATGTTCATACATTGATTTCAAGATCTAAAAATTATTTTAAGATCTAAAAATCTAATTTCTTATGTTCGTGTATCCATAAATTTGATATCTAATTTTCATGTGATATGAATTATGTTACATCTGAATTTATCTTTATTATATGTTCATACATGTAATGATATTCATAGTTAGAGATTCATCTTGATGTGATCTTTGATGATATGGATTTTTTCAAGTTAGAGCTATTTGATTGAATATAGATTTCATAAATCAATCTTAGATCATCCTGATATAAGGTTGTCCTAACATAACGAGGGTCGTTATGTGGTATGGTTGTCCTAAGATAAAAACAAATTGATACACAAAACATCATAAGAAATTAGCATGAACATAAGGACTATGTGATAGCCATGTATGTGTTTTTCATGGATACATGTAGTGATCTCCATGAATCACTACAAATCTTAGGAGTAGAGTTGTATCATAAATACACTTTAGATGATTGTAATCTCAATCTCTGGTGTGGAACCAAAAGTCAAGTCTAATTTGGAATAGGTTGACCTATTGGTGTTTAAGATAAGTGCTTTAAAAGATGGTTACTTAATTAGGACCGTTGCATTAGCAGCGGGGAGCCTCCCACCAATCATCACTTATTTGATCAATTTGGTTGATCAAATTCTAATTTGGGATGCTTAGTGTTGAGTTCACCATGATTGTGTTGCACCATGAGTCTGATCTTGATGAATTAAAATGCGATCTCACTAATAGATCCAATTTAATTGTAAATTTATATGTGATTTAAATAAATAATTAAAACCTAAGAAGATCAAAATAAATTTTCTCATAAAATATTAAATCGAGTAATCTTCCACCATTGTAGATGTACGGGCCCTTCCGAATGTTGAACGTTCTCGACTGGTCACAGTGGTTTAGTTGCATCAACGAAGATGCAACCACTCTATAGCATGAGATGCTTTAGGATAAAGATAGGATTTAGCCCAATAACTCTTAGATGAGGAATCCAATGACAGTTTTATACCTGCTAGTGAGCGGTGGGTCAGACTTAACTAAGAAATAAGATCCATAACTATTAGATGAGGCCTTAGGACTTAGAGGTCAAAGATCACTGCAACATGCTTGGAGAAGTATTCAACAAGAGTTGTTTACTTATTGATTGACACATCCTCAATAACTGTCAAGTGAGATGGTGTGCTGATCAGTGGAACCGCAATATCCATTTGAAACCTTAGTTATGAAGGATTTCAATTTCTCTACTTGAGGTATGTATGAGATTCAAAAAAATAGAGGGAGACATATTTATTTTAAAAGATTCTAGAAAAAATATTAAAATCAAGTACGAAAATCTAACTAGAATCTCTGTAGGATTTTAGGGTGGACATACACAGTGAAAGAATAATAGATTTTAAAATTTAAATTAAGAAATTCTAAATATAAAACCCTTAAACCAGCATCTCCTTGATGATTAACAATCATATATAACTTAAATTCAAAATTAAATTCAAGCTATAGAAGAATACCTGCAGCACTTAATTCTATTTCTCTTTTGGACACCAGGACCTTAAGACCCTCTTCCTCTTCTCCTAGCCTTCCTATCCCTACCTTTCTTCTCTCCTTGTCTTCTTTAATTTTCTTCCTAGACTCTTGTCCTAAAATTGGACTTGTCCTTTCTATTTTGGACTTGTCCTAACAAGAGAAAGAAGGGACTAATTAGACAATAGAGAGAGAATATTAGAAAGAAAGGAAGAATTGAAAATCTGAATGAATCCAATCCCCCGACGCACCCTCCTTTAAATACTTAGCCACAGGTTGCCTTCGGGAATTATTTGTGCCCCTTCCACATGCCATCTTACATCCATCAAAAGATCTCACACCTCCTGATGAATTTTCATGCCCATCTGAAAGATTTTGACACATGACAATCATCGAAAAAAAATTTAAGAGATGCTTCACGCAGAAGAACTCTTCAGAATATTTTTCTCGATGATTCTCCGAAGCGTCGTATAGCTTCCTATGGCATAATTTTTTTTCACCACCCATTAGTACAATTTTGTCCATCCAATATCCAAAAATAAAGGCACTAACATCAAAATGGTGTGGAAAAAAATCTCAGATTAAGAAGTGGCGTGACAAATGGGCTAGAGTCCTTCACAAGTTGGACTCTTGGTCAGGCGCATGGATCAAACTGACAGGATTTCCAATTTTGATGAATTCTCACATTTAAACTAGAAGAAATTTTAACTTCAAAAAAATTTTTTATGCATAAAATTAAGACAAAAATCACTCAAAAATTTATTTCATCATAGAACATTGGATAAGCTCGAGGATGAGGCATCCCATCTCATGGGATGTGAAAGCTGTTTCTGTGCACAAAAACTGCACCCACGCACAAGAAAAATTCTTGACTCATGGAGACTTGGTTTTCTGGCTCCAAATTTTTAGTGCATATAGCTAAGGGCCGACCCAACTCAAACCTAAAATTGATTTAAACTAATTTGGCCTTAATTAGCTCAATCTGGAATCAATTTCAAACCTGATTTGAAATAGGGAGCTAGTTTTTTGCAACATGTGCTAGCATGTCAATTTTGCAAATATGATCTAATCCAATTAGATCCTTGATCAATTATCTTTTTGTGTGACCCATTGGATTCTACATCTAGCTAGCAATAAGTCTGAGTGCAAGCTGATTTAATTTGATTAAAATTTAATCTAACCAATCTAGATCCAATCAAACTAACCCGATTTCAATAATTTGAACTCTTTCTAATTAGTGATTGAATTAAACTCTTTAATTCGATCAAATCTACAAGACAAGATTGTTATCTAGCAATGTATTATATCTATCTAAAAGATATAAAATTTTAATAAAAATATTAAAAATATCTTTCAGTGGAAAGTTACCATGCAATTTGATCATGCGATCTCCATGCACCCCGAATATGACTCCGAATATGGAATGATGTCAAATTCAATATCATACTCATATTTCTCTCAATCTTATATGATGATTCAATTAATGAAATATTAGAAACTCTTTCTAATTTTTATTTTTTTTGATCAAAGACTTCTTGAATCATCAATCGGTTAGAGCAAATAAGATGCGATCTCCTCTTACCAGAAGTGATCGATTCCATGTTGACCTACTCACAACCTCCATACACATTCTACCATATCCAAAACATCCCGTACATGACTAAGTTATAAATAAGTATAAACCAAAAAATATAGATTCATATATATAAGATTTTATGGTAGTCTCAGGTTAAAGAATTATATGCACAACTCCCACTATAAGAAAATATCTTTTGATGGGTAAATAAATTTTATAAGATGTTTCTTAAGTTGGATCAATTCAGTGAACTCATTCTCTAATGAGCACTCACTTTTTTATATTAGTGTCTCACACAAGTGGTATATGAGATCAGCCATCCTCTCCATCGAGCATACATAGGAAGTGCTAGTCTATCCGAAATATTGATCTCCTTCTCAATGCTCCTATGACTATAAATATTCTAAATCAGAATTTTTAAGATTTTAGATCTCATAGGTATGATCTCATCATAATCCTAAACCCATTACCCTGATTTATGGAGTTCATCATAATCATTACAAAAGTAAGATGTAGTATATAATGAAAAAATATCTTTTATTATTTAAAGAATCAATATATGAGTCGGAAAGATTACAAGAAAAATTTATCAAAATATAAATTTCGATTGGCTTGTAGGGCATATTCCTTTCAATCTCCCACTTACACTAAAGCCAATCGCCCTTATATTTTATCCCCATACAATCGAGATGGCGATCGAACTGCTACTATGGTAGAGCCTTAGTGAACAGGTCTGCTATGTTATTCTTTGTTTCTACTCGTTGAATGACAACATCTTGTCTTTCGATTATTTCACGAATGAGATGGAAGCATCTTAGAATGTGCTTGAATTTATGATGAGACCTTAATTTTTTTGCTTGAGCAACTGCTCTAGTATTATCACAGTAAAGTGATACTGAATTCTTAATCTCAAGAACGACACCCAATTTAGTGATGAACTTCTTCATCCAGATAGCTTCCTTGGCAGCTTCACTTGCAGCTATATATTCTACCTTAGTGGTTGAGTCAGCTACAGTCTGTTGCTTGAAACTTTTCCAATTAATAGCTCTACTCTTTAGAGTAAAGACATACCCTGAAGTGGACTTGCTATCATCAGGGTCTGATTGGAAACTAGAGTTAGAATAACCTTCTAGTTTTAGATCAGATCCTCCATATACGAGAAAAATATCTTTAGTCCTTCTCAGGTACTTAAGAATATTTTTTACTGCTTTCCAATGATCCTCTCCTGAATCAGTCTGAAATCTACTAACTATGCCTAAAGCATAAGCAACATTAGGCCTAGTACATAGCATAGCATACATGATTGACCCTACTATCGAAGCATAAAGAATAGAACTCATTCTATTTCTCTCTTTCTGTGTTTTAGGAGACATCCTTTTAGAGAGATGTATGTCTTGACTCATGGGTACGTAACCTCTTTTACTCCCATCCATGCTAAACCTCTTGAGCACTAATTCTATGTACCTGGATTGGGATAAGCCTAACATCCTCTTAGATCTATCCCTATAGATCTTTATACTTAGTATATAGGATGCTTCATCCAAATCCTTCATGAAAAACTTACTTGATAGCCATGTCTTGATCGATTGTAACATTGGGATATCATTTTCAATAAGAAGTATGTCATCTACATATAAAATTAAGAAGACAATGGCACTCCTACTAATCTTCTTGTATACACAAGGTTCATCCATATTTTTGATAAAGTCAAATTCTTTGACTGTAACATCAAATCAAATGTTCTAATTCTTCGAGGCCTGCTTTAATCCATAAATAGATTTCTTAAGCTTGCATACCTAATTTGCTCTCTCTTTTGAGACAAATCCTTCTGGCTGAGACATGTAAACCTCTTCCTCAAGATAACCATTAAGGAAGGCGGTCTTCACATCCATTTGTCAAATCTCATAATTATGGTATGCTGCTATTACAAGCATAATTTGTATAGATTTGAGCATGACAACAGGTGAAAATATTTCATCATAATCAATATTCTATTTTTGTCTGAAATCTTTAGCTACCAATCTAGCTTATAGGTTTCAACTTGACCATCTGCTCTAATCTTTTTCTTATAGACCCATTTGCATCCAATAGGGGTCATACCCTCTGGTGTTCAACCAAAGTCCATACTTGGTTAGAGTATATGGAGTCCATTTCGGATTTCATAGCCTCTAGCTATTTGTCTGAGTCCCTACTCATGATGGGTTCGGTATAGGTTAAAGGTTCATCATTCTCAATGATGTGGGCTTCATTATTCTCAATAATAAACCCATACCTTATTGGTACATTCCATACTCTATCCGACCTTCAGAAAGGAGGTGCATTTTGTAGTTATACTTCATTAATGAATATTTTTTGTTGAGGATCATCTTATGCCTGCATTTGTAGATCTTGAACTTCTTCAAGTTCAATTTTCTTCCCACTGCCTCTTTCCAGGACAAACTCTTTTTTCATAAAAGTGGCATATTTACTGACAAACACCTTATGTTCAGTAGGATGATAAAAGAGGTATCCTATACTCTTTTTAGGATAGCCTACAAACAAGTATTTATCTGCTCTAGCACTCAGCTTATGTCTAAATTTTTTTTTAACATAAGCTGGACAGCCCCATATCTTAAGATACTTAAGATTAGGTTTCTTTTCTCTCCATATCTCATATGAAGTGCTTGATACAAATTTTGAAGGTACTCTGTTTAGAATATAGATAATAGTTTCTAGGACATGTCCCCAGAAGAAAATAGGCAAATCTGTAAGACACATCATGGCCGCATCATATCTAATAAAGTGTGATTCCTCCTTTCTGCTACACCATTTAGCTGTGGTGTATAGAGAAGGGTCCATTTTGAGAGAATTCCATTTTCTTTAAGATGATCTAGAAACATATTTGATAAGTATTCTCCTCCTCGATCAGATCGAAAGATTTTAATACTTTTTTCATTTTGTTTCTCGACCATACTTTGATACTCTTTAAATTTATCAAAAGCTTCAAATTTATGTTTCATAAGATACACATATCCAAACCTAGATAAATCATTAGTGAACGTTATAAAATAAGAGTATCCTCCTTTGACTTCTATTGTCATAGGACCACATACATCAGTATGTACAGGTCCTAATAACTCACTTGTCTTTTCTCCATGTCCACTAAATGGAGTTTTAGTCATTTTTTTCATAAGACAAGATTCACAAGTACCTAATGATTCATATTCATAAGGATCAAAGAACTCTTCTTTGTATAACTTGTTAATCCTTATCTCACTTATATGACCAAGTCGATAATACCAAAGTAAAGTATTATTCAATTCTTCTCTCTTTCACTTTTTACTTTCATTAATATGAAAAATATTGTCATTAGATAGAATCAGAAGACCATTATTAATAACGCCATAACAAAAATTTTATTAGAAAAAAAAATTGAGTAACTATTGCTCTTTTCATTTATTTCATAACTTCGTTGCAATAGCAATGGTAGAGAAATAATATTTCTAATGATCTTAGGCATATAATAATAGTTTTCTAGCTCTAAGATCTTCACAGAAGGTAACTTTAACATATATGTCCCCATAGCCTTTGCTTGGATGGACTCTCCTCCAGCGTCATAGAGCTCGAAATCATCCCTTTTTAGCACTCTAATATTCTGCAGCCCCTACAACAATTTGCAGATATGAGAACCGCAGGCGGTATCTAATACCCAAGAGTCTGAATTAAAAGAACTTAATGACAAAATTGTATGTATCTCATACATACCTTTTGGTGCATCGCTTGCACCAGCCTTTATAGTTGTAAGATATAACTTGTAATTTCTTTTCTAGTATCCTGTCTTCTCGTAGTGAAAGCAGGTACTCTATCCTGAGACTTTCTTTCTCTTCTTCTTCATCTTGCCATCCATAGGATTCAGTGCTTTCTTTGAACCCTTAAAACCTAATTTTTTCTTAGAGATTTTATCCATAAGAAGAAGTGGAGCCTTTTCTTTCTTAATATGGCTATCAGCTATTTTAAGCATATTTAATAGCTCAGGTAAGGAGGTATTCAGTTTGTTCATGTGATAGTTCACGACAAACTGAGCGAATGACTCAGAGAGAAATTGCAGGATCAAATCCTGACTTAATTCTCCATCCATCATAAAACTTAGTTGACCCAATCTAGTAATCAAATCAATGACCTTCAGGACATGATCTTGTATGGATGATCCCTCAGTCATTCTAGTATGGAATAACTGCTTAGATATCTCATATCTAGCAGTCCTACTCTATTCTCCATACAACTTTTTAAGATTGAGGAGTATGGATTGAGTATCCATGCTCTCATGCTGCCTCTGCAACTCATTGCTCATAGAGGCCAGCATGATGCACTTGACAGTCAAACTGTCATTCTTCCACATCCTGTATGTGGATACCTCCTCCTCTGTGGCATCTTCCCCAACCTCTTGTGGTTCAGAGATGTCAAGAATATAGGAGAGCTTCTCCTGAGTGAGTACGATCTTTAAATTCCTCAATCAGTCCACATAATTGAAATCGATCAACTTGTTGGAATCTAAAATTTCTTGTAATGATAGTGAAGATGCCATTTATAGAATTTAATCTACAATAATTAAAGAACATTATATAAGGAAACAACTCATATGGACTCATACAATTAAATAAGATCTTTAGATTTAATTATGCCTTCCACTATTTTATCGAACATCATAACTCTCTACTATGATGAATGAGACATATTTCATATTTATCTTAGTGGGATTGAGATCCTAATTCCTCATAATGATCTTATGTTAACACAACAAACCCTTATAAGTTCATAAATAGAAAACTCTTTTCAATTGCATCTCATGTAATTCCTAAGATCATATCTTGGCCTCTAAGATATTATTAGCCTTGTGTTAATACAACAAGCTATAATATTTTAGTTAAGTTAGACCCTTCATTTCAATACAATCAAATTCTAATATAACTGCCCTTGTGTTAATACAACAAAGCAGTACATTTAAAATTGTCGTAAGCATCTTCTATGCACCAGGATTATGTTATATCAATCTTTGTGACAAGTCTTGTGTTAACATAATAAATTAGCCATAGTTCATGATGTAACATTAACCTAACATGAAGGAAGGCCCTTAGTAGTATTTTTAACATTAGAATTTTTCAATATCAAGATGGCTTAATTAAATTGGCCAGGTAAGTAAGGTGGGGGTCCCCCCATTACTTTCTTTAGATGCCAATAAATTGATCAGATCAGATAATGGAACCAATTAAAGAACCACCTATAGTACTTTTCTAGACACCAATTGATTAATTGATCAAGAATTGGTTAACCCATAATTGCATATCACTACCACTTAATATAATTTTTAATGAGTGCTATTATTTGGTCTCATGCATATTCTAACTATATAATGTCAATTTATATATCAGTATTAAAATATTTTATATGTGCAAGTGTAACATATGAACATTCATCATCCTAAGACAACCTTACAGCATAACCCCGTTATGCTAGGATAATCTTATGTCAGGATGATGAAGTGGTGAATCATATATGCATCATTCATATCATCATATGAAAGCATAATAGAAGACATAAATCATTTTATAGTATAAATCATACTGTGCATCATATAAACATTACGTATATATGATTGAACCAAACAAGGCCGACTCTGATACCACTGTAAGGTTTTAAGGTGGGCATGCACAGTGGAAGCATAATAGATTTTAAAATTTAAATTAAAAATTTTTAAATATAAAATCCTTAAACCAACATCTCTTTGATGATTAACAATTATATATAATATAAATTCAAAATTAAATTCAAGCTATAGAAGAATACCTGCAGCGCTTAATCCAAATTCCGGCAGAACCTCTACCAAGCACCCAAATGTTCGCCCTCCAACGTTGATCCACATAGGGCTATGATCAAGACACCAACTCTTTGAGATGATTTTTTCTCTAAAATTCTCACTTGAGAATTTTCTTAGAGACCAGGACCTCAAGACCCTCTTCATCTTCTCGTAGCCTTCCTATCCCTAACTTTCTTCTCTCATTGTCTTCCTTAATTCTCTTCCTAGACTCTTGTCCTAAAATCAGATTTGTCCTTATAATTTTGGACTTATCCTAATAAGAGAAGAAAGAGACTAATTGGATAATAGAGAGAGGATGTTAGAAAGAAAGGAGGAATTGAAAATCTGAATGAATCCAATCCCCCAGCGCACCTCCTTTTAAATACTTAGCGACGGGTTGCCTTCAAAAATTATTCACGCCCCTTCCACGGACCATCTCGCATCTATCAAAAAATTTCATACCTCCTGATGAATTATCATGCCCATCTAAAAGATTTTGATACATGACAATCATCGAAAAAAAATCCAAGAGATGCTTCGCGCAGAAGGATTCTTCGAAATATTTTCCTCGATGATTCTCCGATGCGTCGTACAGCTTCCTATGGCATAATTTTTTGCCACCACCCATCAGTGCAATTTTATCCATCTGATAGCCAAAAATGAAGGTGCTAATATTAGAATGGCATGAAAAAAATCTCAGATTAAGAAGTGGCATGACAAATGGGTTAGAGTCCTTCATAAGTTGGACTGTTGGACAGATGCATGGATCAAACTGATAGAATTTTCAACTTCGATGAATTTTCACGTTTAAATTAGAAAGAATTTTAACTTTAAAAAAATTATTTATGTATAAAATTAAGTTAAAAATTTCTCAAAAATTTATTTTATTATGAAACATTGGATAAGCTCGAGGATGAGGTATCTCATCTTATGGGACATGAAAGTTGTTTCTGTGCACAAAAATTGCATCCACGCACAAGAAAAATTTTTGATTCATGGAGACTTAGTTTTCTGACTCTAAATTTTTAATACATATAGCTAAGCACTAACCCAACTCAAACCTAAAATTGGTTTGAATTAATTTAGCCTTAATTAGCCCAATCTGAAATCAATTTCGAACCTGATTCGAAATAGGGAGCTAGTTTTTTGCAATATGTGCTAGCATGTCAATTTTGCAAATATGATCTAATCCAATTAGACCCTTGATTAATTTTATTTGTGTGTGATCTATTGAGTTCCACATCTATCTAGCAATGGATCTGAGTGCAAGTCGATTTGATTTGATTAGAATTTAATCTAACCAATCTAGATCCAATTGAACTAACCCAATCTCAACAATTAGAACTCTTTCTAATTAGCGATTGAATTAAACTCTTTAATTCGATCAAATCCATAAGATAAGATTGACATCTAACAATGTATCATGTCTATCTGAAAGATATAAAATTTTAGTAAAAATATTAAAAATATCCTTCAGTGAAAAGTTACCGTGCAATTTGATCCTACGATCTCCCTGCACCCCGAATATGACTTCGGATATGGAATGATGTCCAATCCAATATCATCTTATATTTCTCTCAATCTTATATGATGATTCAATTAATAAAATATTAAAAAAAAAAATTAATTTTTATTTTGCTTTGATCAAAGGCTTCCTGAATCATCAATCGATCAGAGTAAGTAGAATGCGATCTCCTCTTAACAAGAGTGATCGATTCCATGTTGACCTACTCACAATCTCTATACACATTCTACCATATCCAGAATATCCTATACATAACTAAGTCATGAATGAGTATGAACCAAAAAATATAGATTCATGTATACAAAGTTCTATGGTAGTCTCAGGTCAAAGGATTATACGCACAACTCTCACTATAAGAAAATATCTTTTGATGGATAAATAAATTCTATAAGATGTTTCTTAAGTCGGATCAATTCAGTGAACTCATTCTCTAATGAGCACCTACTTTTTTGTATTAGTATCTCACACAAGTGGCATATGAGATCAGCCACCCTCTCCATCGAGCATACATAGGAAGTGCTAGTCTATCCAGAATATTGATCTCCTTCTCAATGCTCCTATAACTAAGAATATTCTAAATCAAAATTTTTAAGATTTTAGATCTTACAGGAATAATCTCATCATAACCCTAAACCCATTATCCTGATTTATGGAGTTCATCATAATCATTACAAAAGTAAGATGTAGCATATGATGAAAAAATATCTTTTATTATTTAAAGAGTCAATACATGAGTCTGAAAGATTACAAAAAAAATCTATCAAAATACAAATTTTGATTGGCTTGTAGGGCATATTCCTTTCAATCTCTATTCTTGATAAAATAAAATATCGACCTCAAATCTTTTCACTCATATATTAGAAACCAATTGACTAACCAAATAAGTTATAAAGACCGACTTAGGAATCTAAAATAGTTTTAGGTTTCGAAGGATTAAACTTATATCACGTCCAAGATATCTCCACATTATCAAATCATCTAATAATTGATCAAAAGACAATCAGTTTATGATCATTGTTTGACAATGATTAAGGATTTAGATGAGCTTGAGAAGCTCAATCATATACAAAGAATTGCTAATAGATTTGATCCTGCAATCCTTTACTAATTTATATGGGTAGTATTAGATGTATATCCTAGAAACCAATATGACTGACACATTGTAATAAATTTTAAACATAATTTTATATATTAAAATATTGATTTGATCAATAAAAGGATAAGTTTGATTTTCATTCAAGAGTGATATACCCTTGAATCATCTATGAAATTAATACTTTGATACATATTCTTAAAGTGTTAAGAATTAAAGATATGTATAATTAATTCTTAAATGCTTCTAGTCATAGTATCATCATGAGGATGGTGATCGATCCGGATAGATCGATGCACAGATTGTTCTTTCGAAATAGATGAGTCTTTGATCTACAGTGTAGAGACACTGAGCGATGAGTGTGGATAGTTGTTAGAGAATAACTAGTACTGAGCATGACCATATGAGAGATCACTTAGATTTTTAATCAATCATCAGTAATTGTCTCTATACTGAAATTGTGTGAATGATCTTTTGACCTGTGATGGTATGACTGCTTGCAGTGAGGCTACTAGAGTTTGACTAACACATAAACATTATCTCATTAAAATTTTGTAGTGGATATTGACGATAGTTGGTCCACCATAGGAGTAGGATGCACATCTAGATGGAATCTATCGATCTTGATAGAGAGAAGTAGTCCTATAAGATTTGAGAGGCTAAGTCTAAGAGTCTGTAGCCACAACAGTATGATGGATGGAAAAAAATTTTCATGAGGATCACAATTAGACTTGAGCTAATCGAATCTATCATTTGACTGATGATGAGGTTTGACGATTTATCCATGACCTACCATCTAGTCAGGATTCACGATAGAGAGACTGAATCATATGTGAACTATATCTTGAGATTTTTTTTTGATTCTACTGGATTCTCACTACATACTGCTAGGTGTCACTGGTGGATTATGAGAGCTCACTAGGGTTGCTCAGGATCGACAATCTTTGATGAGTTAAAGTGGAATCGTTCTGATCCATTGAAAAGAGTTTCAATGATACAATGATAGAGATCATTGTATATCTCACTACTAAATAGAATTAAACTTATGGAGTCACATAATAAAGGGATTAGTCTTGAAATAAGTAATTAGACTTATGAAGTCTCAATTAGATTTCGAGAAACCCTATTAAGTTTAGGATAACCTTGCTAGCACATGGTTGAACCCAATATTTTTTTTGTACTTGAATTACTTATTTGATAAAATTAATTTAAGTTTATTATCTACTAATAATTTTAATGAATTAGATTTATTGAGCTCTAATTGTTTGGTGCCTCGAGTTTTGGATCTTATGCATTAAGGATTCAAATCCATAATCAATTTTCTTGATTGTTTGCATGGGGCACCACTTGATTTGATCAAGTTGGGCGTGCCCACTTAAAAGAGGGTGTGAAGGACCAGCATGGGGCATCCCCTAAGTCCTATATGGCGTGGGAAAAAATGGATGAAAAGGCTCCAATAATTGACATCTAATGGATCTCCTAAAGGGGGTCAAATATCTAAAGCTACAAAGATTCTTAATGCAAGTAAGACTTGTATTAAGGGACTATTTGATTTTGAATAGGATTCAAACTTTTTTTCTATTTTAAGGGACCTTGTCAAGGCTCTTTGCATCAGATTTTTAGCAGCCTACACCTCCCATAAGATCACACCACACCTCTCTCTTTTCTCTTTTTGGATCCAACACCCAAAGGAGTTGGGGCATCCTCCATCTCCACGCCCAAGAGGAGCTTGGGCGTCCTTTCTTGCTTGCTGATTTCAAACCTTGGTTGTTGCATAATTAAGGAAAGAAAAGTAAGAAAAGAAGAAAAAAAATAGATCAAAGAGTTTATCGCGATCCAGACTTCGTTCAGATTCGTAGGGTGATTGTTCTTGAAAAAAAAATCAATATCAAAGAGGACTGTTCCAGACTAATCCTGAGTAGATATCCATAGAGGTCGGATACTTATGTAGCTAGGGAAGAATCTACTCTCTTTCAGATCCAGATTCAAAGTAAAAAATTATAAAATAGGTATGTGATTCGATCGCATATTTAATTTCAGCATAAAATTCAGCATGTGTTCAATTTCAGTATATGAAGTAGATCCTTATGTTCTATATTTTATACATACATGATTTAGATTAAAAAATATTTTAATCTTCTATTTTGCTATGTTGTGTAGGAAAAAAATTGAAACATATATGCATGCCCCAATATAAAATTCCAACAGTGGTATTAGAGCCACAAGTTTCATATGCATGAAATTTATTTACATATTTTTGAAAAAAAAATTAAAATCTTGATTTATCTTGATATATAAGATGTATAGATGATTACTTTAAATTTAAAATTTATTTTAGATTTAATTTTTAGTTCATATATTCGATATATGAAGGCATGTATAGATCTGAAATTTATTCTAGATCAGTTTCTAGTTCATATATATGTGATATATAGATGCATGCATAAATCTGAAAATTTTTTTTGATCTGATTTATGATACATATATGAGATGTATGATTGCATATTTAGGTCTAAAAATTAATCTCAATCTAATCTATAATTTATATATGAGATATATGATATCTTATTAGGATCTGAATTTTTGTTTAGATCTAAATTTTACATACATATATGAGATATATGATTGTATATTAAATTTGAAAGCTAGTTTCATGATTTAAAACTTATCTATCATGCAAAGAATTTAGATATGAAATTTAATTTTAAAATATAAAATTTATATTTGTACATTAGGATTTTAGTTATGAAAAAATAAAAATTAGATCATATAATTTGATTACATCTAGTATTTTTGATTTAAATATTATGGTTCTAATTCGATTAAGTAATTAATCAAACTAAGTCAAGTATTGATTAGGATTAGATCAATTAAGTTTAAGATCATGTAATTATTGTTGATCTAATCGATTAAATCCCACATGTAGAATTGATTAACAAAAAACCTAATTCGGCTGATGGCTTGAGCCTGATTCGCTTAAGCTAATCTATTTGGACCAATTGACCTATTAGTGTCTAAAGCAAGTAATTGAGAGATGGTTATTTAATTAGTTTTGCTTGCTTATCTGATCAATTTATTAGTGTCTAAGCAAAACAACGAGGGGACCTCCACCAATCTTCACTTATCTGGCCAATTTGGAAGATTAAGTCTTGAATAAGGTTGCTTAACAATTTGGTTTAGCCCATGCTAATTAGATCGGTCATATGATGATTAATTAACTGAGATCTAAATCTAAATCTCTCCATAAATATAAAGTCCATAGGTCTTCCATCATTATAGATATGTGGGTGTGGTACTGATGTTGATTGTTCTCGACTAGTCACAGTAGTTCAGTTGCACTAGAAACATGCAACCACTCTATTAGCAAAGAGTTGCCTCAGGATAATGATGGGGTTGGACCCAATAATAGTTAGGCATGGGATCCAATGACGGCTTTGCACCTGCTTGTAAATGGTGGGGTAAATTTAACTAAGGAGTGTGGTCCATAATTATTAGGTGAGCCCACATGACTTAGAGACCAAGTCACTGCAATATACTTAGAGAAGTAATTGAACAAAAAGTTGTCCACGCATCAGTGTGTATATTATCATAGCTGTTAGGTGAGGTATATGGCATCAGTGAGACCGCAGCACCCACTAAAATTTCAATTGTTATGTTTGGATTTTCGTTTCCTATCCAGAGAGTAGAGGGATCCGAAAAAATAGTGGAAGTTATTGTTTGCTTCTTAAAGTCCTTAGAGTAAATAAAAATTTAAAGTATAAAAATCTAACTTAAATTTTTGCTTTCGCAGTTAAATCATGTCAGCTTCAACCCTCTAACCTGCATTCTTGAATCTAACCATTTGATCGAAACCAATTTTAAAAGACTAGATTAGAAACCTCAAGATTGTCCTAACTTCTGAAAAATTAGATCATATATTCGATCAAAACCCCTAGTGCTACCAAACCATCCTACTACTAAGCAAAGAATAGCATATGAAAAGTGGACGGATGAAGACAGTCAGATTAAGTGCTATGTG